>NC_084739.1:48215922-48255922 GCF_033978785.1 Entelurus aequoreus | reverse complement strand
TGAATTCATATCCAACAATTGCGACAACGACTTTCTACTGTGAACTGAGTTTCGTTTTTTTAATGATTTCTGCTGGTGTTGTGCCTCCGGATTTTTTCCACGCAAAAAATGTGCCTTATTCAGATTCTGATTGGCTCAAAAAAGGTTTAAAAACACTGCCTTACTGTACGTCTGTACCTAGTTTGCTATGATATTGCAAAAACTTAATTAATTGAATTATTTCTATACTTACTGTCACGAATTTTGAGCAAATCAAAGACTTGCAGTTCAGTAAAACATTTTTAAAAATGTCCTGCATGACATTCAGACCACCAAATTGCATTTGTACCCAAATAGTGGGGTATTTTCTTAAGCAAATGTTATTTATGCAAGCAAATGATGACCGTTGATTAATCATGATTCAAGAGCGTCACAGTTCAAGAGTGTGATTTATCTCATTTAAAAAATAATCACTTGACAGCCCCTTCCACATGATGTGGAAACTAGGTACTTTTCATGTCAGCAAACACATTTTAACGAAGGTTTACAAATCACAAATTGAATTCGTTTTCATCTTTAACCTCTCATCCCAGTACAACTCACTTACCTCCAAACACAAAACCAAACTCTCCCATGACGTTTATCAGACCAGCAAAATAATCGGTTTACCACAAACTACCCTCTCCGAACTGTGTGACCGCTCTGTGGTCAGGAGAGCCACCCTGATCATGGTCGACCTCTCACCCTCTCCATCAGTCCTTCCAGTTACTGCCATTAGGCAAACACTACAAAGTCCCACTGCCCCTGAAAAACATCTACAAAAAGATCCTTCATTCCCTCTGCTATAATAATTCTGGACAAAATCAAAGACCCCTTTTTAGAATATTTTTGTTTTTAATAGTCCTCTCTGAAAGTACTGCACTTTTTGTTTTTAATGTAATTTGTGTTTATTGCTGAGCCTGTCAAAGGACAATTTATGTACCTGTTAGAACAGACAATAATGTTTATCCATCTATCTATGCAGACGTACATACATATGGAAAATATATATATATATATATATATATATATATATATATATATATATATATATATATATATATATATATATATATATATATATATATATATATATATATATATATATATATATATAACACATATAATATACACATATATACACACATACATATATATATATATATATATATATATATATATATATATTATATATATATATATATATATATATATATATATATATATATATATATATATGTATATATATATATATATATATATATATATATATATATATATATATATATATATATATAACATATACATATACACATTACATATATATGTATATATATATATATATATATATAACACATATAATATACACATATATACACACATACATATATATATATATATATATATATATATATATATATATATATATAACACATATAATATACACATATATACACACATACACATATATATATATATATATATATATATATATATATATATATATATATAAATATATATATATATGTATATATATATATATATATATATATATATATATATATATATATATATATATATATATATATATATATATATATATATATATATATATATATATAACACATATAATATACACATATATACACACACATATATATATATATATATATATATATATATATATATATATATATATATATATATATATATATATATATATATATATATATATATATATATAACATATACATATACACATACGTTTTGTAAGCTTTTGCTGTCATCCAGCATTTTGTGTACTGCATAGCCAGTTAAATTATTTTTTCTCCTGCATAACCTTCCCTACGCTTTAGTGCTCTTCCTAGCAGGACTCGTTTTTGGTTTGTTTACCGTAAAATAAATGTATTTTTACCTGCAAACTATTGCCCGCTATCTTCTGCATTCTGGAATCACGACTACCATTGTCGTCACGCGCCGCAAGCCTGATATTAATGCTGCTAAAAACAGTGTTTTTTATGCAGTTTGTCATGATCCCACATGACAGTATTAGTCTCCTGTTTTTGCAATTATTTTCTGACCAGCGCCTTATTTTTCGTTCTACTTCCTGTCTGCCTTTGTTTTCGAGACACTGGCTTCTGGCTTGAGCATCTGCCTCCAGTTAACAGTTAGGATACTCACCTTCTGGCAATCCCTAATCAGAAAGCTTCTTATGCGTCATTGTATTCTGTCTAGTGTGTATGTGTTCTGTTTTGCTATTAACTTCCATGCAGCATTGCTTTCCTTATGCTTGCTCAGTCCGTCTTGCCTTTTTGTGCACTTCCCTACTGCACTATATTTTTTAATTTAATACTTTTATCTGTATTTGTCCCTGCATCTTGGGGTTATGACTACTGCAGCGAGGCATGACCATAACAGTATGAATTAATCAGCGATTGTGTGTATTTAATGTTGTGACCGGGTAAATCTACTTATATGTTTATGACGTTTCTTTTTGACCATTTGTGGAAAAAAAAATAGCTGTGACGACTTCAAGATATATAAACAGTGTACATTTTTAAAGATACATTATGATACTTTTGGAAAGGGTGGGGTGAATTTAATTTGCAAAAAACGGGTTGTAAAATTGACTGTAGAGTATAATTTACACCAAAGTATATCCAATATATATTATCTTGAACACAAGGAAGTGTTTTAAATGGAGATTAAAATCATCACATTTAAGTCCCATTTAAGTAAAGTGCAAACCTTAGTGCTTTTGTGTTTCCTATTCAACACCAGAAGTAAAAAATAAAAAAGAACGTTTTCGCATGTTAAATTTCCCCACCTATTTTTTTTAATGTTATCATATAAAAAAAAAATCCAGACATCAATATTTTTCCTGCATTAGCATGAAATGCAAGTTCACTTTCACAACACCCTTTCCGGCGGTCCTGTCCTCCTGACTAAAAGCCTTTTGGACATGAATTAGGATGTCATCCTTTAAAGGTAAATGGCTGCAATTTTACTTTTGATTTTTTTTTTCTGTAATAGGTACATCTCAAATTTCAGCCTGGTGTAACCTTGAATAAAGAAATGTATAATTTTCTCTTTTTCCATACCTTGTATTTCCCGCTTTTCCATTTTGTGTAAGCTAACTCAGTTTGTGAAAGAAAACAGCAGGGACTTTGAACAAAACAAATAATACAACAAATATTTTATATCTATAACGCATTACAATGGTGGGTGATGTGTTTGAGCAGAAGAGACCAGAAGGCAAAGGTTTCATTGACAAACTAAAGAATAGACATGAGAAACACCATTAAAAAATGTTTTTTCCGCAACGGAAATAAGAATAAATAGTCGGCCATAACATGAATTGTTTGGGCTCATCTTTTACATTTGCCTCTGATGTTTGAGCATTACAAAAGTGAAGGTAGAGATCTTTATTCGTCACATGTACAGCAAAAGCTACTGTATCTCTGCATTTAACCCCTGCTCTTGAGGAGCAGCGGCAAGCCATTGTGCAGCACCGGGGAACTAATAGGGCAATGTGGGCAAAGTGTCCTCTCCAAGCAGCAGCAACTGGGATAGAGGAAGCAGGATTTGAACCGAGAACCCTCTGGTTACTGAACAACCTGCAAATTCAACCAACCCCCACAAATTATGCATGGCCTTGCAGCTTTGTCCGTCCGCTGCTCGCATTTTCCCCGCACATTTTGGCCAATCAAATTCGTCTCTGAGTGGCACTCAAACGGGCACTTTAACTGTCTAATCAAAACATATTTTTTATTTTAACGAATCAGAAACAGCAACGTAAAACAATAAATCAACTATTTAATGATCAGATGGTACAATTGTCCTGCTTAGCTCAGACTTACTTACGTTGTATGTCTACAAGCCTTCTAGAAAATATAATAAAAATTTAGCAACACACCATCATTATCACTTTCTACTTGACATGTATCAATAAAGCCTATTTTCGTGGCTATAAAGTTGCACCAGTATTTAGGCCGCAGCCACTAAATCTTAGAAGAAAAATATATTTTTACATATATTAGCTGCACCAGACTATAAGCCGCAAATATATACCAGTACGAAAGATTTTCTTAATGTTTTTACATACCTTAATTGTTTCCAAAGGTGTCTATAACACGGCATAAAACGTCTAATCAACCAAAACAGAAGTCGTCATCATCGACCAACCAGCTGCGGAAGCGAACTCTTCAATCATCAAAACAGACTCTACAGTGATATTTTGATGAATTTACATGAATAAAACATACTAAGAAGAATGCTATTGTAAGTTAGTAATACTAACACAGACACTTGTAAATGTGTTAGCATGTTTGCTAATGCTAATGATGCTAGTTTGATTATTTTACGATGGCATGTACAAATATGCATAAAAACACTCTTACAAGCATCACACATGGATGGTTTAGTAAGCCTGAATTGTTTAGTTATATTGTAAAACCTACAAACGTTGCTTTGATTGATGAATTAAGAATTATTTCGAACAGAAACGCTATGGATGAATATACTTCTGCCTCGAAACACTGTCAACCTGCAATGAGTGAACTCAATCAAAAGATGGCACCATAGCCCGAACAGTAACACACTTTTCAGTGTCTCTGTCGGTGTAATGTGAAAACTATTTGTTGAATGCAATACATTATGGTCGTTAGTGAAGAAAAATGTATAAATCAGGGACACCGTTTCATAAGAACAAATCAGCGACTTATAGTTCGGAAAGTACAGTATTTATTTAACATTTACCCCGGTTACGACAAATTAAAAACACATTTTCACTTGTAATGCTTACCTTGCAAAGATGCACCATTTACACGAGATGATAATCTTTCATTTACTAACACAATTTGCGTACTCAGCAATTCACAGATACTCTTAAAATGTGGGGGAAAATGTGTTGGAACATTAATGTTTTTTAAGATGGACAAACATTTTTTAAGCGTCAGATAAAGGTAGAGAGTGTCTGTAACATGTAGACTAAGGAGCAAACAGCAGACAATAAGGAATACTTTGGTGGTGTTTAATTCTGTAATTATAATTAAATATTACTATTAGTTCAAATGAATTCAAACAGTACAGTAATTTCAAAATTACATCTGATTATGTGCTTTTGCTGCCTTCTAGTGTCTACCTTTAAGTCTTTGGGGTATAAAATGACAAAAACATCAATAATGTATCAATCAATCAATACTTTTCCCTTCAATTTTTGTTGAAATCCTTGTGCTTTGTTATGTTAAGGTAACAAGAAACACTTCAAACATTGATAACAAATTCACCAAATCACAAGTTAATTCAGTGTTATCGGAAAAAACAAGCCTCAAAACATTCAAACTTGTGCCGCAACTTTGTGAAAATGCTGTTGGAACTTCAGACATTTTAGGGCGTAACCATCACAAAAAAGGCAGTGAAAACTTGGAGGGACAGATATTTTTTTTTGTTCCTGTAACTGTTGAACAGTCAAATACATTATTCAGTTAATGCCTTCCTCATCTCTGCATCTTGGGATCCATCTATTGTCGTGGCCACAGCCTGACAATTGGGTCATAAAAAAAACTTCACTTTTACAGAAATACATATTTCCACTTGTGGCGAGTTTTAATCAAGCCTTATTCACCCCATCCATTTAAAATACCTTGATTATACACCATAAAACCGGGAACACAAATAGATAGCCATTCCATAAGGATGCCTCTTAACTATAATATGTTCTGGTCCAGGCATATTCCAGAAGCCTGACCATAGCCCATGGTGCTCAAAATCCTCTCTCATAAACGTTCCAAACGCTCTGTGGGCCAGTGTCCAAGCAGAAGGCCACATGGAGGGTAAGCAATAAATTCTTCAGTGCTTATTGACTGCAAATTCTCTTTTAGTCCTCTGTACCAACCAGTGAAAGCTTTACATGTCCCATGATGTATGGCACTAAAAGTAACAGACTCACACACAAAAAACACAAATACATTTACTTCCTGCCAGTTCATGAAGATAGATGTCTCGGTAGAAGCCTGAAACTTAATTAAATGCGCCACACACAGGTGAATATACTGTACTACTTTAGATCTATCAACAACTTGTAAGACTGCTGAAGTCTGACGAAGAGAATATATTTGATGTACCAAAATACGGTATACAAAATACATAGTTTGCCTCTGCCTCCGTCCACAGACTTAATTACTTTTTTAGGCAAGCCATGATTCTTAGGATTGTGTCTGTCCTGTGGCCTTTCATGGTAGAACAAAGGCGCTGGCTTGTGGGTATGAGGCCATTTTGTCTACATCTCAAGTAAAACCTGAGGTGGTTGCAGTAGTCTGCAACCTTACAAGGCAACATTTCATTATCCCACACCATTTTTAGGGTATCCAACCCAAAATGTTTAGAAGCATGTCTATGAATGTTCTCATTCTTCCAGGTCATTGTCTTCTCAAAGCATTTAATCAATCACAACTGAACTGTTTGGTTTGTCCAAGAAGACTTTTTGCCTCTCATGCGAGTAGGCTTCATCAGTTTGTGCTCATAGACTTAGATTGGTCAGGTTTAGTATTCGATCTGACCAATCTACCTGGATGAGAGGTCAAACATCTTCTTGGACAAACCAAACAGTCCAGTTGCGATCGATTTCTCATTTATTCTGAGTTCTTTAGTATGTTTGTCATTGTCTACATCCACATGCACATTTAAGTCCCCTGTAATGACCAAACAGTTCAAATCAGTACACACAACTGAAAGCAATTCTGTAAAAACATCAATACATTAATTTTGATATAAATTATGAAGGTTTGTCTATCTCTATTTTGAATGACATAGTCAAATGTTGAGCACATTTCAGATGACAGTCTGTGGGTGAATATATTGTCCCTATATATTGCACAAGCACCTCCAGCCCTCTGGTTTTGTCGTGTCTCAAACACATAGTTGAAGTAAGGTAGACTAGTTACAATCGTAACTGCTTTTGTTTTTGTGGAGCCAGGTCTCAGTTAAAACCATAAAATCGAGGTCGTAAGAGTAAATACAAGTATTAATTAAAAATGATTTGTTCCTCAAATATCTGACATTGAGTACTGCGTATTGGAGATTAGTTAGAGTTGCACTGGACATTGTGTTCTTCCAAGGAATGTGGATTACATTTCTCTGATCGGACAATCTTACTGTCTGTCTCTTAACTCCTTTGTGTGCTTGATATATATATATATATATGTATATATATTGTTTTGCAGTGGCGTGCAGTCACTAGAGGCAAGGGAGGCGGGGCCTCACCTGCCATCATGGAAAGAAAAAAAAAAGAAAAATAAAAAAATAATAATTACATTGTTATATGTATCCAGTGATTATACTAAAGTTATTTTCCATTTAACTTCACCAGTTTTAGATTATTTTTATTTTTATTTTCACATTTGCCGTTCAAATACTGAGAAGAGACGGTGCGGTGATCAGCAGCCAGTTGAGGCACTTGTGCCTCACCATGGATTGCGACTCGGCTAACTGCTGGCCTGCTGTGCAGTGAGACCGTATTGCTATATGAATTATATTATACATTTCCATAGTTTAGTTAGCTGAGGTATATAATGTACAGTGTATTTTGTCATAACTGTATGTGTGTAACGTATTTTTAGTGCTGAGCGATCATAAATCTGCTGCGGAGACACACTGTGTGAGGCTCGTATCATAACCCCGCCTCCTGGTGCCAAGCACCTCAGCCGCAGAATGCACTGCCCGACGGGAGCACCGCGGCCACACCAACCAAAGCCCACACCCAAACCCTCCACGTGCAAGACCGAATCCACCCAAAAAAAGTCACTTAACAAGAAGCCAAAAAGTGCAAAAACAACAATGCTCGCGCTGCAGGAGCCGCGAACGACCGCAGGGACACAACATTAGGTACACCTGCACTGCAGGTTCATATGTTTTTAAATTTGACTGTGATGATGCAGTCGTGCGTCACCAGACATTAACCTCACCGCACGCCACTGTTGTTTTGGAAGAAAGCACTTCCTTGTTGGTCCTCTGGTTGATATGTTGATCAGCGCAGACGCCCTTGGCATCCTAGACAATATCATTGACGCTGTTGCACATATTAGTTATTTAAGTACTTGCTTATATTTTAGTTAGCCGTTAATATTTATTATTGACATTGAACAAGAGAGCACACCCTACCAAGTCAAATTATGTGTGTGTTGAACATACTTGGCCAATAAAGCTGATTCTGAATCTGAAAGTACATGTCGCCCATACAAACCAATGTTTGGACTTAGCTTCGGCTTAGCACCAAGTCAATTGCAGATGTCTTTACCAAGTCTTGGAAAAGACACATTATCATTTAGCTTTTGGTTGTATGTAAGAGATTTTTTAACCCTTTGAGCTGGTGGTAAATGTGGACGTCTTACAAATGTATTCCAATGGGAGTATCTCGTGAAGTCCTTTCTCACTTTCCAAGAAAAAAAATCCTTGCTTGTAGGGCACTAATTTTGTGTTGACCTATCCAACAGCTTTCACGGGGAGACTTTGCTTGGGTTACTTCTTCAGCTATGTTGAGAATGGTGTTGTTGCTAAAGCATAAAAAAAATTTAAAAATACTGAGCAAAAAAAATATTCAGAGTCTTGGTTCACTTCAAAGAAAAATAATAAAAATATATCCAAGACTTATAGAATGATTTAAAAGGGAATAAAGCAGTAAGCAAGCAGGAGCAAACCGACACGTCTGCATTCCTTGAAAGCAGGAAGTAGTAAAGAGGGCAAAGGGAATGACTGACTCTATGGGCAAAGCTGGTAGTACACGCAAATCCTCATTAAAAAAAGGCAATATGCTCCGCTTTTGCTCTTATTCACACGGTACATACATGCACTTAGTAGATCACCCGCAACACGCCCACTAATAGAACATACAATTTTATACACACTTGGATGGATGTTTAGCACTATTATTTGGATCATAGTAGATCAGATCCTAAACTCTTTTCTGACTGGAAGGTGTGACAAATGAGTGAAATGATTTGATTTACAGACATTTTACTGTTGATGGGTTCATACTGATAATTGAATACACATTCAATTTATTTTGACGCTAGACACAAAGAATCCAAAATATTCCTGCAACCAGAAAACCAATTTTTTGCCCTTTTTTAATCTCTACATTTTCATTTTGTTTCAAGCTTCAGTCTGAGCTCCCTTCCATCCTTCGCTGTCTTCCTCACCAACTTACTGCTGTCTCCTTTTTTTTTTTTTTTTATCTCTGAGCGCAACAACTGTGGGCCATCTGCACACGTTACTGCAGTTCCAAACAGAAGCAGGGCCTGAGGAGTGTCCCATCGTACGTCACTCAGTGTCTTTCATTAGCTACCCACCCCCATTTACACATGCTGTACCCCTCTCTTGCAGCCCCTTGGCCTCAATCTCCTTTGTGCTGTGATATGCATGCACTTTGAAGCCTAATAAATGGCTTCGTCCTTTTTGACATGAGCAGCCTGTGCCTGCCCCGTTCAGCCAATAATTAGCCTGCTCTCCTTAGCAGCCGGGTACAAATTATACGCCACTCTCCCTCTTCCCCTCCCCAACTTTCATTCATTTATAGGCACAGTCTGCTCACCTCTCCCTCTCCATCTGTCTGTCACTTGCTCTAACTTCTTTAAAGATGAAACTGGTTCTTTGTACATGTTTCTATGACTAGATGAGCATCGCTTATTGTGTCCAAATGTCATGCTTCAAGTATGCAACTTGGATTTTTAATTACTGGTTTTGATACACAATGACATATATGACTACACAGCGAAGCTAAGAGGACCCTAACCTATTCATGCAACTCCACTTCTTTACCCAATTTGAACATTTCTGTTTAAATATTTAGGTATTACATCACTTCATAGTCTGATTTTAAAAAATAACGATCGGTAATAATAACAAAATTATATGTATATACCTTTTTATACAGTGTAAATGTTATGTAATGGAGGCTAGTGTGACTGGAGGAGTATGTTGTGTATACCTCAGCTTTCAACACCTTAGGAGCGATGCTGGACAAAGAGCTTTTAGCTCATTGCCTAGAGCTGCTGCACATAACTCTCAACTAGAGAGGATTTGTGTTTGCGCCCCTGGTAAGGTGGAATAATGTGTTAGTTATATATATTAGGAACAACATAATTTCTGCACCAATAAGTATTCAGATACATTCTTGATCAATTTAAGTAGACAGAAAAAAGGGTAAATGGTAATTTTCCATTTACAGCTAAATTATTAATAATAATAATAATACCTGGGATTTATATAGCGCTTTTCTAAGTACCCAAAGTCGCTTTACATGTTAAAAACCCATCATTTATTCACACCTGGTGGTGGTAAGCTACTTTCGTAGCCACAGCTGCCCTGGGGTAGACTGACGGAAGCGTGGCTGCCAATTTGCGCCTACGGCCCCTCCGACCACCACCTATCATTCATTCAACATTCATTCACCGGTGTGAGTGGCACCGGGGGCAAGGGTGAAGTGTCCTGCCCAAGGGACACAACGGCATGGTAAGAGGCGGGGAGCGAACCTGCAACCCTCAGGTTTCTGACACGGGTGCTCTACCCACTACGCCATGCCACCCCTATTAAAACTGATATCGTTGTAAATTAGTCAGGAAATGTATATATTGGTAAATTGTACCTAAAACCATAAAGCCAGGTTTCATAATTGCATACCCATCACACCTAATTAGATATTACGACCTATGTTTATTCTTCTGTAACATATTCAATGTATGACCAGAAATAAGTCATTATTAATCACACATAAAATAGTCAAACTTATGTCATGATGCATCAGGACAATTTTGATAACACTCCCAAGATTATGCCGTGAAAAAATTAAAATGTAAATATGTTAATACAAACCCTGTTTCCATATGAGTTGGGAAATTGTGTTAGGTGTAAATATAAACGGAATACAATGATTTGCAAATCATTTTCAACCCATATTCAGTTGAATATGCTACAAAGACAACATATTTGATGTTCAAACTGATAAACATTTTTTTTTTTGCAAATAATCATTAACTTTAGAATTTGATGCCAGCAACACGTGACAAAGAAGTTGGGAAAGGTGGCAATACATACTGATAAAGTTGAGGAATGCTCATCAAACACTTATTTGGAACATCCCACAGGTGAACAGGCTAATTGGGAACAGGTGGGTGCCATGATTGGGTTTAAAAACAGCTTCCCAAAAAATGCTCAGTCTTTCACAAGAAAGGATGGAGCGAGGTACACCCCTTTGTCCATAACTGCGTGAGCAAATAGTCAAACAGTTTAAGAACAACGTTTCGTAAAGTGCAATTGCAAGAAATTTAGGGATTGCAACATCTACGGTCCATAATATCATCAAAAGGTTCAGAGAATCTGGAGATATCACTCCACGTAAGCGGCATGGCTGAAAACCAACATTGAATGACCGTGACCTTCGATCCCTCAGACGGCACTGTATCAAAAACCGACATCAATCTCTAAAGGATATCACCACATGAGCTCAGGAACACTTCAGAAAACCACTGTCACTAAATACAGTTTGTTGCTACATCTGTAAGTGCAAGTTAAAGCTCTACTATGCAAAGTGAAAGCCATTTATCAACAACATCCAGAAACGTTGCCGGCTTCTCTGGGCTCAATATCATCTAAGATGGACTGATACAAAGTGGAAAAGTGTTCTGTGGTCTGACGAGTCCACATTTCAAATTGTTTTTGGAAATATTCGACATCGTGTCATCCGGACCAAAGGGGAAGTGAACTATCCAGACTGTTATCGACGCAAAGTTGAAAAGCCAGCATCTGTGATGGTTTTGGGGTGCATTAGTGCCCAAGGCATGGGTAACTTACACATCTGTGAAGGCACCATTAATGCTGGTTTTGGAACAACATATGCTGCCATCTAAGCGCCGTCTTTTTCATGGACGCCCCTGCTTATTTCAGCAAGACAATGCCAAGCCACATTCAGCACGTGTTACAACAGCGTGGCTTCATAAAAAAAAGAGTGCGGGTATTTCCTGGCCCGCTTGCAGTCCAGACATGTCTCCCATCGAAAATGTGTGGCGCATTATGAAGCATAAAATACGACAGCAGAGACCCCGGACTGTTGAACGACTGAAGCTCTACATAAAACAAGAATGGGAAATAATTCCACTTTCAAAGCTTCAACAATTAGTTTCCTCAGTTCCCAATCGTTTATTGAGTGTTGTTAAAAGGAAAGGCCATGTAACACAGTGGTGAACATGCCCTTTCCCAACTACTTTGGCACGTGTTGCAGCCATGAAATTCTAAGTTAATTATTATTTGCAAAAAAAAAAAAAAAGTTTATGTGTTTGAACATCAAATATCTTGTCTTTGTAGTGCATTCAATTAAATATGGGTTGAAAAGGATTTGCAAATCATTGTATTCTGTTTATATTTACATCTAACACAATTTCCCAACTCATATGGAAACGGGGTTTGTACTATTAGAGACATCTGCACCTGGGTACAAGTTGATTGGCAACACTAAATTGGCCCTAGTGTGTGAATGTGAGTGTAAATGTTGTCTGTCTATC
The DNA here is from genome assembly GCF_033978785.1 of Entelurus aequoreus. Classification (NCBI taxonomy): domain Eukaryota; kingdom Metazoa; phylum Chordata; class Actinopteri; order Syngnathiformes; family Syngnathidae; genus Entelurus; species Entelurus aequoreus. The sequence continues at coordinate 48,243,350 of NC_084739.1, read as the reverse complement.
TGATGAGGTAGTGACTTGTCCAGGGTGTACCCCGCCTTCCACCCGAATGCAGCTGAGATAGGCTCCAGCACCCCCCGCGACCCCAAAAGGGACAAGCGGTAGAAAATGGATGGATGGATGTTTACACCTGTTCCCTACAGAGGCCTGGGTATTTTTTTTGGAATCCAAAAGATTGTATCGGTGTTTACGATGCCATATAAGGGCTAACAGGTGCCGTATCAATTGTATTTACCTCTGCCAGGAAGTTATGTATTCACTGGTATTTGTCTGTTAGTTAACAACATAATCCGGAAGGTTATAGGCAGACTTTGATGAAACTTTCAGGAAATGTCCGAAATAGGATAAGGAACATGTGATTAAATGTTTTTAGAGTAATGCTAACCACTTCTAAATTACCACACATCATAGGCCTGAACTTTTTTGCTAAAGATAGTGGATGACTGGCAAGAGGGTCACTCTGATTATTTGCCTCCTCTATAGAGCAAACGCGTTCAGCTGCTCAGACCAAAAGACTGAACCCTCTTGCAGCCTATTTGCAAAAGACAGACGAACATGCACAAATTCAATTATCCTTCGATTAAAGGAGATGTTTGCAAACTTCACACGGCTGCCGAGAGGATGTTAACTTTCCAAAGAGTTACAAGCATTATATCCCTCCCTCTTTCAGCTTGTAAAAATTACACTCGTATGTAACACGCACACTTTTGCTTTGTCGTTTGTCAGCTATTGATTGCGAATTGGCTAAATGTTGATAATAACATTAGCTTTCGTTGAATGTCGGGCTGGGCAATTATATGATCGTGATTAATTTGAGTTCGATCATGGTGGTCAGCTGGTAGCATATTTCTTCGATCAAACACGGCGGATATGTCTGTTAGATGTTACCGCATTAGTAAACAGTGGGGATTCAACAATGCTTGGCATAATGCTGCACGGCACAATCCACCTTTATTGACCGTGATCCTATGTGTGTTTGTGTACATGTGCGTGTGTTTGTGCGAAAGTGTGTCCGTGTGCGCGACCTGCCGTTCCACCGTCGCGCAAGTCAGTCTCCTCACAACATAATCAATGTTCAATCAGCGTTGTGCCTCTTCCCCTTACACAGCGGGAAGTGCAGCCAAGAAGAACAACATAAAGAAATATGACTAACACTAACATAGAAGTTGAAACACAACAACTAAAAGGAGCAGCGGCTTTAGTTTCAGTACCTGCTGCGGCACACCAGTAATCCTGCCCTGAATGCGGACTTGCAAGCACTCAGGATGTCTATGTGACTGTATTGGTCCCAACTGGGAGAATAAACACACCCACCTATTTAATCAGAAAAGGCATTTTTATATCTAAATATTTTTAATCAGACTTTTTGTTTATGTGTCTGCAAAAAGTGTAAAAGAAAGTGCATCTCAATCCTCCTTCAAAACCGCACTAAAACAACACCTACAGGCAACTTCAACCCTTGACTAACACCCTCCCCGCCTCCACATCCCACCTCCCCGGATTGTAAATAATCAAATGTACATATTTGTTCTCATACTTTCTGAACTCACTATGTTCACTGCTCGCTGTAAATATCCTACCAAGTCAGACCTACACTGTTTCAATGTCCATTTCTCTGATGATGCAATTGTTGATGACTGAAGTGCTGATATCAACCAAACCTAAACTTATTTGGTTGTTACCATTTAGTGGTCAATTGTACGGAATATGTACTGTACTGTGCAATCTACTACTAAAAGTATCAATCAATCAATCAAAAGATTCCACTCCTCTGATACAACATGTTAAAAAAAAAACCTCTGCACAAAGGCACTTAGTGTTCTTTTTGTTTGTTTTTGGATGAAAAAAAAAAAACGTTTTGTTCCTGAAATAATCATTATACTTGTTTTATGTGTTGGTATACATTATTTTACAGTACCAAAATTTTCCGGACCATAGGGCGCACCGGATTATAAAGCGCACTGCAGATGAATGGTCTATTTTCAATCTTTTTTCATATACAAGGCACACCGGATTATAGGGCGCATTAAAAGAGTCATACTATTATTATTATTATTTTCTCAATTGAAAACACTTCCTTGTGGTCTACATAACATGTAATGGTGGTTCTTTGGTCAAAATGTTGCATAGGTTATGTTTTACAGATCATCTTCAAGCCGCTTTCTGACAGTCGCTTCCAGATGCGCCGTTTTGTGGGCAGTCTTATTTACGCGGCTCACATTGTTGTAGCGGTGTAGCTTGCAAGGATGGGATTGGAAGAAGTGTAAAAAGATGGAGCTAACTGTTTTAATGACATTCAGAATTTACTTAAATCAATAACGGAGCAGCATCTCTTCATCCGGAAAAAAAAACAAAGCCGGAAATGTGTCCTGTGAAAAACCGTCCGACCGGAACTCTAATAACTAAAGTTCCTTGGGTGAATTTTAGTGCTTTCATGGCGAGTTTACTGACAGATATAAGTAAGGACTTTACACTACTTTATATTAGAAATGGCAACAGCAGAGGATGAATGTCACATAACAAGAAGATAGAGAAAAAGAAGAAGCTTATTGTCTTCCGACTACAAAGACGGAGGCACGGAGGATTAATGCAGATCCCAAATACAGATCAGCAGTTACCAGAAGGTAATAAAAGGTGCTTTTGCGTAATATTGCGAAAAACAAAATGCCAGATAATATGGCTTAACTTATACACACACCATAATAATACTCATATGTTTAATGCGCCGATAATCCACCAAGCGGCGCGGCTTCATAGCTTACCAAAGCAGGGAGGTAATGGGTCCCATTTTTATAGTCTTTGGTATGACTCGGCCGGGGTTTGAACTCACAACCTACCGATCGCAGGGCGGACACTCTAACCTCTAGGCCACTGAGTAGGTTATACTTTGCTGTGGTTTTGCCGGGCAGATCTTGATTGAACTTGTAAGGAAATGGTAGAAATGGGATAAGGTACAGGTGATTAGATTTCAGGGGTGATCAGGATCACCGTCTGGATTCAGGATTTTTGGAAAATAATTTTTCCGATTGGGCCTGGAGGAGCTCTCCGCTCTCCGAGTGCTTTCCTAGCTATTGAGGCAGCTATTCTCATATCACTGATATGAGAGTTGAATTAGTGATGACCAGCCATCATACATTTTAGATTTTTAATCAAAACAATTTAGCACAAACTAATGCAGACTACAAAATAACTGGATAAATAACAGCCATGTGAAATGGTTTTATTACTAAAAGCACCATGTAATCAAGGGAAATCACAATGGTTATGAATCTGGCAAATGCACAGCATTCAAAGCTTTTTGCTGTAATGGGTGACACTATTACAAGCATTAGCCCAATTCCCTCACGGATGCAGTAGCAAGATGGGTCAGAAACAAACACACACACACACACACACACACACACACACACACACACACACACACACACACACACACACACACACACACACACACACACACACACACACACACACACACACTCTTGTTTCAGGTTCAGATGGGTGCTGCGGTGAGAAGAGGCAAGAGGGCAAAAGGGACGTGCTGGCATAATGCATTTACTAATAACTGTTTATTATTGTTGGTTCCCCAGGGGGAGCACTTTATGGAAATGTATGTATATGAAGGGCAGAGGTGTGAGAAGGCCACTGGCAAAATTAGCGTTTTAGATTCCCTCACAATGTCCTACCAGCTGCCTGTGGCGTGTCACCCTGACAATCTGATTAAACATTTCCTTGTTTATGGTCATGCCTAACCTTAAGGTGACTTATTGGTATCTTTCTTTTTTTCCATGCATGTTCTTGGCTTGACACATTACTTCCCATCGCGATCCCAGATAACATACATCTACAGTTCACACTTTGGAAAAAGGTGCAACACTACCTCATTAACATACACACACACGTAGAGGCACACAACAGAACAGTCTCATACTTTGGCAAGGTGTGATCTTGCACTTATTTACATGCATTAATTAGAGACTTTGCTCCTAATAACACAACATGACAACTGCAGTGCATTAATGAGTCACCTGTTCCAATGACATGCGGAGCACATCTATATAGTCACAGCAGTTTTAGTTTTGCATATTTTAACACTGACATATTAACATGTACATGTACTCTGATAGTATAAGTTTTTTCACTGTCAAATACTTTTGTGTAATGTAAATCATCTTACATTGTTTAGTTACTCTTGGTGAAAAATTTACTTTGCAATAAAGAGCTGATCAATGGTGTGTGTGTGTGTGTGGGTTTGTGTGCGTGTGTGTGTGTGTTATTGTATTTCTACTAGAGATGTCCTAGTAATATCTGAAATTATCGGTATAAGTTTATTGGTATCGGTTTCAAAAAGTAAAATGAATGACTTTTTAAAACGCAGCTGTACAGAGCGGTACATATCCGGTAAAACACGGACGTAGGGAGAAGTACAGAGCAGTTTCGTCTCCCAGTCAGCAGCCCCATTTAATCACGACAACTCGCAACAGACCCGGCCCAAACCTTCCATTGCGACGAACAGCCTTTGGGCCCCTTGAGTGGCTGCCATTGTCTTACGAATTTGACGATACACCAGAGCAATGCCCAGCCCAATCAGCAGGTGCCCCGCGATCACGGTTCCAAATAGGTAGATATCTTCCACGTCCTCGATGGAAAGGACTGAGAGGCACATGATTCTCCATTTATCCCAGGAATCTCTCACGTAGAGCAATGGTTCCATCAGGGAAGCCAGGCTCCCCAGAACCTCTTTTCCTCGTCGAAAAGATTTTGTCAACTGAGTCGAGAGACCAGCTGATCATTTCCATGTCTGATGTTTAGATTTGGAGGACAGCGCAAAGAAAGAGGCTTCAAAAAAGTGTAGACAAGACAAAAACAAAGAGAGCAAGCAGGGAGAAGAAGGGAGCGGAAAAAAAATGTGACCGCTCTCACCAGAGGCAAGACAGAAATTGGGATTATTCAATCCCAATTATCACAAAATCCTCATCCTTTAGATGAGGGTTTTGTGATGAAGAAGGCTGTGCTTCATTCGCAGGAGTGCCGTGGCTCTCATACATATGGCGCGGATGGCGTGGCGAAGTTGGTAGAGTGGCCGAGCCAGCAATTGGAGGGTTGCTGGTTACTGGGGTTCAATCCCCACTTTCTACCGTCTTAGTCACGTCCGTTGTGTCCTTGGGCAAGACACTTCACCCTTGCTCCTGATGGCTGCTGGTTAGCGCCTTGCATGGCAGCTCCCGCCATCAGTGTGTGAATGTGTGTGTGAATGGGTGAATGTGGAAATACTGTCAAAGCGCTTTGAGTACCTTGAAGGTAGAAAAGCGCTATACAAGTATAACCCATTTATCATGTATTTATTATAATCTCATCTGCATTTGAAGGGATGTTTGAGAAATGGAAAATCTCCAAGGCGAAAGCCCACGTTGTGGTAAGGGACAACGCACGCAATATGGCAAAAGCTACGGTGGAGTTTGGTGTGGCTAGTCTGCCCTGCATGGCACACACTTTGCAGCTTGCAGTGAACGGAGGTGCCCAATCAGCATTTCAGAAGCTCTGGCTGACTGGTAGGCCACTTCAAGCACTCACCACTAGCTTGCAGCACATTTTTGTTACTCATACGAATACGTTAGAGCAGGGCAGATTGAGCCCAGTTTATAATTGTATGTTATACAGTATACCAGGCAGTCTTGCACTAAAGGAGGACTATGTTATTGTTTACTTTATTACTCTAGTATACTCTGGACTAAAGCTGTGTGCCTTCATTGTTTTTGTAGCTGTTGTTTTGAGGCATGTTTAAATAAAATATAAAATAATGCACTTTGTGAAAGTCAAAGTATAGAATTTCCCATATATGTAGTGGGTATCAGGATTATCTCAGGGAGAGCATGTCCCAAATTCCAAGCTGTTGTTTTGAGGTATGTTAAAAAAACAAAAACACTTTGTGACTTCAATAATAAATATGGTAATGCCATGTTGGCACTTTTTTCCATAACTTGAGTTGAAGTTGTTCTCTTATTTTGGAAAACGTTGTTACATTGTTTAATGCATCCAGCGGGGCGTCACAACAAAATTAGGCATAATAATGTGTTAATTCCACGACCGTATATATCGGTATCGGTTGATATCGGAATTGGTAATTAAGAGTTTGACAATTTCGGAATATCGGATATCGGCAAAAAAGCCTTTATCGGACATCTCTAATTTCTACCCTTCAACAAGGAAAAGTACCTTCCATATGAGGACCGGTGAACAAGTTAGGACCAAAATCATGGTCCAAATACGGGAAACCATTGCATCTAATAGAGAATGTCTCATTTGCACCCCTGGTGGTGAAATCTATCAAAATTAGGGTGGTCTCAAAAAGAATGGATTTTTCAAATTGACTGTGTGTCGGTTTGAAAAGTGCCCCCCCTCTGGTCAACATATGAAATAACAAGTGTGTGTAAAAATGTGAAGTGCTCCCCTTCCGGCCAACATATGAAATAACAAGTGTGAGTAATAAATAAAAATGCGCCCCCCTTTGGCCAAAATACATTTTAAAAAAAGATTTAAATTTTTTTTTACATAGAGACATAGTGTAGTAACTTGAAGTAAATAATGAAGATTAAAAACCAATTACAAACAAAAAATAACTAAAGGCTTATCTTTTTTATATTTGCATTGTTTGTGTATATTATAAATGATGTAAATACAAACCTTTATATATCTACAAAGGGTGATCCTACAGAGGTAGGCATTTTTCGGAGGTCTCAAGAAGGTAACAAATACAAGAGTGTATGCGTGTGTGTGCGCGTGCGTGCGCGCGTGTGTGTGTGTGTGTGTGTGTGTGTGTGTGTGTGTGTGTGTGTGTGCGTGTGTGTGTGTGTGTGTGTGTGTGTGTGTGTGTGTGTGTGTGTGTGTGTGTGTGTGCGTGCATGTGTGAGAGAGGCTGTCTTTATTTTGCTGCACAACAGTGATGCGTTTGACTGTTTCAATTGTGCTAAGACAACGGACATCATTTGACATATTTAATAAATTCACTACTTTCTTTATTATAATAAGACTTTGGTCATTTTAATATTTAATAGTGACTTGTTTAAAATGAAATGGACGGTGCAGAGACACATACATGGAAAATATATTTGGATTTAAAGAAACCACAATGAGGAAGTGCTGAATAATTCTAACGTAGTGCAATTGTAATAATGTCCATCTGTACTCTAACGCAAGGTAATTTTAATATAATATTATGTTGCATAATTAGTATTAGTATGATTTGCCTCACAGTTACAAATCAAACTATCTAAAACAGTGATGGTAAATGTGATTCTTTTTACTGACTCGAGTACCTGTGAGTTACTCTCCAAAACAAATCGATTCACTAATTACAAAGAGCATACACAAAAGGTCGCACATGGCAACTGCACGCCAAGTCTCGCCCGCAGTGACACGATTCACTTGATTCACTCAGCACAAAGCGCATGTGCAGAACCTCGCACAAGTTTGGAGACTGCATCCGTCACAAGGTGTATGCGTAGAGACTTGCACATATGTAACAAGTCATTCCATTCAATAACGCCTGCAATAGCTGATGCTGCACAACTTTAAAGGTAACATTATTGTTTTTGCAAATGTGAAAACACTTAAAGAAAAGTTCACTCCGTCTTGATAAACTGCAGCCCTTATTGACAGTTTTTCTGCAGTTCTCGTGATTTGATCTAGTTCCTACACTCTCTTCCTGTGGAGTCTGGTGATGTGATTCCATTCCGTCAATTACATATTTACAGTCGAAATAATAAAAAAAATGGTTTTATTTTTTTTATTTATTTATTTATTTTTTCATTATCTTTTATTATTATTATTATTATTATTACTATTTTCTTTTTCTTTTTTTTTTTTAACACTGTGGCACTTTGAGGTTGTTTGCTCAACGTATAGTGCTTTTTACAAATAAAATCTATTATTATTATTATTATTAAAGGGTGTTGAAGTTTTCGCAGTGATGAACGATGATTCAGTGATCCATTGTTCACTTCTTAGTTCATTCACCCAGTGTCTGTCAATCAGTGAGTCGACAAGCATGGCCTTCCCTAAGCTGAAGCCGAGGGGCCCTCACCAAAACGGGGGATCCTATTTTGACGGCGGAATGCAATGATTGGCTTCCATAGTAGTCAATCTACACTGCAAAAAGTCAGTGTTCAAAAACAAGAAAAAAAAAAAAAAAAATGAGGGGTATTTTATTTGAACTAAGCAAAATTATCTGCCAATACAACAAGAAAATTTGGCTTGTCAAGACTCTCCAAAACAAGTAAAATTAGCCAACCTCAATGAACCCAAAAATACCTTAAAATAAGTATATTCTCACTAATAACTGTACTACTATATGAATACGTATTTTCTATTGTTTCATTGAAAATAAAACAGCAACGTCCATTTGGCTGTCATCTGTTTTAATATGAGACACAATTGTGTCAAAGTCATGATTTTTTTTTTTACATGCTTGAAATAAGAAATTAATACTTTAAAAAAGTAATTTTATACTTGTGAGTGTTGATGACACAGCTTTGCAACAGTTGATATTCTAGTTCCAAGCATGTTTTACTCAATATAAGTCATCAAATCTCAGCAGCAAGCTGTAATATCTCACTGAGATCATTTAGGACATATATATAGTATAATATATAGCATATTTTTAACCTAAGTCTAACAAGTAAAAGCATTCCAAAAATCTGGAAATCGGCCTTTGTTTTTCCCCTGCTAAAAGGGGGTGAACCCACAAATATAAATAATTACAGACCAAATTCTAAATTATGCATTTTAGCAAAATTGTTTGAGAAGATCATCAGTAACCAGCTAGAGGATTTTTTAGAATCAAACAATATTTTATCTCCATTTCAATCTGGTTTTAGAAAACAGCATAGCACTATTACAGCTGCTCTTAAGGTCTTCAATTATTTAATCGAGGCTGTAGACGGCAAGAAATATTGTGTCGCCCTATTTATTGATTTCTCAAAAGCATTTGACACAGTAGACCACAGTCTGTTAATTCAAGCCCTTCATCACGTTGGATTATCTGAAAATGCAGCTGCTTGGTTCACAGACTATCTCTCCAGCAGAACACAATGTGTACAGGTGGCTGGGACCACCTCTTCATTACTGGACATTACCAAAGGCGTTCCACAAGGCTCAGTGCTGGGGCCCATTTTATTTTCTATTTACATAAATAATCTTTGTAATAATTTGTCAAATGCAATGTACCATGTTTATGCAGACGACACCATTATTTATTGCTGTTCAACCTCCATCACTCAGGCTTTTGAGTTTTTACAAGCTGCTTTTGATGTCATCCAGGCTCGCTTATTTGATCTTAAATTGGTTTTAAATACAGATAAAAGCAAGGTAATGGTTTTCTCTCATTCAAGGGTGCTACTGGAAAATATTCCAAATATTGTAACATCAAATGGAAACCCTATAGAGCAGGTCTTAAATTACAAGTACTTGGGTTTTACTCTTGATCAGGAGCTTTCATTTAAAGCCCATATTAACAACTTGGTCTCTAAGCTTAGGGTAAAGCTTGGTTTCTTTTTTAGAAATAAAAACTGCTTCTCTCTTAAAGTCAGAAAGAAATTGGTGACAGCAACTATCTTGCCTGTAATTGATTATGGAGACGTGCTTTATTTTAGTGCTTCATCTAAATGCCTCCAGTCCTTGGACACTGTTTTTCATTCAGCACTAAGATTTGTTACTGGCTGTCGTAGTCTCACCCACCATTGTCAACTGTATATGAAGTCAGACTTATCTTCATTGAGTGCACGCAGATACACACATTGGCTGACTTTAATTTATAAGGCTCTTTTAGGTTTAATACCTCCATACTTGTGTACTCTGTTACAAAGAAAAAGCAGCTCTTACGCATTATGTTCTAACAATTTGTATGTTTTAACTGTTCCTCATGTACGGACTGAATTTGGCAAAAGAGCTTTTGGCATTGCTGCCCCTATGGCATGGAATGAATTGCAGACGAAACTGAAACTTACAGAACTACTTCCATTTGGAGCCTTCCGTTCTGTCCTGAGGGACAAACAGCGAGAGACGTTTGCACAGTGCCTGTGTTTTTAAAGATGTAAATCTCTGTTGTTTTACACTTCTCTTATGTATTTTAAAATGTATGTCTTAATGTATTTATTTTGAAACTGCTCTGTGACATGTGCTGTTGACCTCTTGGCCAGGTCACCCTTGTGAAAGAGATCTTGATCTCAATGGGTTATCTTATCTGGTTAAATAAAGGTTCTAGGACCAAAACACTTAAAACAAGTAAAACACTCTAACATAAAATCTGCTTAGTGAGAAGAATTATCTTATCAGACAGAAAATAAGAAAATATCACCCTTATTTGAGATGTTTAATCTTACTTAGATTTCAGTTTTTGCAGTGTATGTGTACTCTCTCTCTCTCTCTCGGCTGTGTTGTTTTTTCCTAATGCTCCAAGCGGGGGTGCGAACGTAGGTCGCGGGTGAGAGAGGCAAGCTTGCTGACTACTGAGGTAAAAGCACAGGCGCTTTCCCAGATCCCAGATTCTTTAAGTTGACTGGTGTCTGTTACTCTTGCACAGATGTGGAGATGTGTTCACAAACGAAATTATTTTAAAAATGGTTTGGCCCTGCGATGAGGTGGCGACTTGTCCAGGGTGTACTCTTCCTTCCGCCCGAGTGCCCAGGGGCCCCTCCTTAGGTAAAGGCGACCCTGGCAGCAGCACCCTCCGATCTGTGGCACGGCGAGTGATTCAGCTCAGGCAGGGAGTGGAAAAGAGAGTCGATTTAAGGCAATAAACATATGTGTTGCTATTTCCAAGGAGCTAATTCATTTATGAAATGGAGTTAGACTAACTGGGGAATAATTACTTACGCATTACATAGTTTATTGTCTTAATTTAACTAGTTCAGGCAGGTGTGAGTCAAGGATCGAGTTAATGGCGACGAGATTCAGTAAGAAACTTCCGGGTTTTGAAGGATTCGTTCATCACCAATCTACAATTGAACTTTATTTAACTCAAATCAAAAAGGTTGCAACATTTGTTGGCAAAAAAGTAACCTTGCAGAACTTTAAGCCTGTCTTACTATAAATGTGAATATATACAAATATACAGTGCAGTTACAGTACTGTACATGCACAGGTACTAGGTCATTTTGTGTGTGGTTATGTGTGTGTGTGTTCTTTTTAATGACAAGGCTGCACGGCTGTGTTGACTTCAGCATGAATCACTGGGAGAGCCTATTTTCCTCATTCTTCAGCGAAAGCAGGAGGCCAAAACCTACTGGTTTTGGCAGGAGGTCGTGTTTGTCTGCTGTGTTTCTCTAAAGCCTGTGTGCCTGTGCCTTTTGCGGTTAAGATGAGTAAAACATTATTTAGCTTTGCCCGGCCGGAAAAGTCGAGGGCACACCATGCAGTATACTTACTGGCCACAATGTTAGGTACACATAATATAAGTGGTGGTTTTAAATAGATTCCGAAATTATGAATTGATTTAGAATCAGAATAAATAAAAATTGCAATTTGGATGTAAATATTTTTTTTTTCCGAGCACCCTTAAAGGCCTACTGAAACCCACTACTACCGACCATGCAGTCTGATAGTTTATATATCAATGATGAAATCTTAACATTGCAACACATGCCAATACGGCCGGGTTAACTTATAAAGTGCAATTTTAAATTTCCCGGCAAACTTCCGGCTGAAAACGTTTCGATATGATGTCGTTTGCGCGTGCCGCCAACTGTTGAAGCGGAAGTATTTGGAGCCCATTCAATCCAATACAAAAAGCTCTGTTTTCATCTCAAAATTCCACAGTATTCTGGACATCTGTGTTTGTGAATCTTTTGCAATTTGTTTAATGAACAATGGAGACTGCAAAGAAGAAAGTTGTAGGTGGGATCGGTGTATTAGCGGCGGACTACAGCAACACAACCAGGAGGACTTTGAGATGGATAGCAGACGCGCTAGCCGAACGACCTCACCTTGACATTCTCCATCTCCGGGCCGCCGACCGCATCGGTGATCGGGTGAAGTCCTTCGTCGTACCGTCAATCGCTGGATCGCAGGTGAGCACGGGTCGTGATGAGCAGATGAGAGCTGGCGTAGGTGCAGAGCTAATGTTTTTAGCATAGCTCTGTTGAGGTTCCGTAGCTAAGTTAGCTTCAATGGCGTCGTTAGCAACACCATTGCTAAGCTTCACCAAGCTGGAAAGCATTAACCGTGTAGTTACATGTCCAGAGTTTGGTAGTATTGTTGATCTTCTGTCTATCCTTCCAGTCAGGGGCATATTTGTTTTGTTTCTATATGCAGTTAAGCCCGATGCTATCACGTTAGCTCAGTAGCTAAAGTGCTTCACCGATGTATTGTCGTGGAGATAAAAGTCACTGTGAATGTCCATTTTGCGTTCTCGACTCTCATTTTCAAAAGGATATAGTATCCGAGGAGGTTTAAAATACAAATCCGTGATCCACAATAGAAAAAGGAGAGAGTGTGGAATCCAATGAACCCTTGTACCTAAGTTACGGTCAGAGCGAAAAAAGATACGTCCTGCACTGCACGCTAGTCCTTCACTTTCACGTTCCTCATCCACGAAACTTTCATCCTCGCTCAAATTAATGGGGTAATCGTCGCTTTCTTGGTCCGAATCTCTCTTGCTGCATTGAAAACAATAGGAAAATGTGAGCAGCCCTTCCTCCGGTTACGTCACGCTACTTCCGGTAGGGGCAAGGCTTTTTTTCATCAGAGACCAAAAGTTGCGAACTTTATCGTTGTTGTTCTATACTAAATCCTTTCAGCAAAAATATGGCAATATCGCGAAATGATCAAGTATGACACATAGAATGGATCTGCTATCCCCGTTTAAAAAAAAAAAATCATTTCAGGAGGCCTTTAACACCTACACACATTCCATTCCATTATCATGCATTACCAAAGTAAAACAAGTGTGTATATAAAAGTACCACTAACACTTCGTATTCTTTATTGCTCACTAGTGTTACCATATCTGAGTTATTGTGTAGAAATATGAGGAAATAACTACAAATGTGCGCTACATTCACTAACTGTGTTACAAAAAAGATAAATTAGAATAAAACATAATTTTGGATGTAGAGAACATACAAACCTTTTATTAATGGGATCACAAATATTGAAATTCAACGATTTGGTGCATTTGCAAAAAGCTAAAATGATGTACAAAGCAAACTATAACCTGCTACCCAAGAATGTACAACAATTATTCTCAACAAAAGAGGAGAAATATAACCTTAAAAGGAAAATCTAATTTAAAACATGTGTATGCTCGTACAACACTTAAAACCTTTAGTATATCCGTGTGTGGAATTAAATTATGGAATGGATTAACTAACGAAATTAAACAAAGCACCAATATTATTCAATTTAAGAGACTGTTCAAACTACAAGTGTTCACAAAGTACACAGAACAAGAATTACGATGAACATCTTAAATCTTTTTTATTTTTTATTTATTGAGACAGCAATTATTTCTGTAATTAAATGTGTTTGCTTACTTTGTTATATTATTTATTTATTATTTATTTGTTCACTGTTTCCACTTCAAAGAAATTGGATAGCGTTGCTATGGTATGAAAAGGGGTAGGATTACATAAGCTCCGCTTCTTCCTACTCCTTTTCGGGCGTGCTTTAATGAAACAACTGTAAATGTGTGATGAATTACATTGTATCTTAATCATGTTCGAAATAAACTGAAACTGAACTGAACTAAAGATAATTTAAGTCAACTATACTTTATCAGTATGAGTGAGACATAAAAGTACATGTTGCTACATTCTTACTGCATTTTCATTCATTAGCTAGAAAATGGATGAATGAACATGTAATATTACTTTTACCTTTTATTGAAGAGTCCTGTTGGCAAAGATGGGGATGAGTGGGTCTTTGAGTTATTTCTTAGATTCAAAAGTGTTCTCATATTCTTTATTTGTCCCCACAGCGGCTTATTTAGTTGGAACACTCAGTAAAAAAAAAAGCACAGAGGCTTAGTCACAAAATTAAAAAAACAAATATTTTGGAAGGCACTTGATCCCAGGTTAGCCGTACGATAACCGAGACAGTGGAAGTTATCGTCCAAAACCGAATCATACAAAAAAGTGGGTTGAATGAAAACCGAGGTATGGTTCAGCACGAGAAGGAAATGGCAGAACAACCAAGCAGGCAGCCGGCCTGAACTGTAATTAATGAACAAGTTTCTCATGATTAACTTTTATTAAGCGATACTCCTGAGCCCTTGAGTAGATAGGTAATAGGAGAGGCCTGGAGAGAAGGAGGGAGAGATGGAGCACAGGAAGGACGAGGAGGGAGACTCCCGACCCCATTATTTCTCCTCAGCCACTCGTAAAAACAGCATCCCGTAAACTCATAAAATCCTTTCCCACTGTAACTGGGCCCTTAAGCTGCAGCCCGGTGAATTAGAAGGGCACGCAATGCTCGGCAAAAGACGCCATCTTAAAAGGATCGTTACACATTAATATTTTGAGATATTATTTGCCATTCATCTATTGGCATTAGCAACGTAAACCTGCTCAGTGGCCTTGTGGTTAGAGTGTCCGCCCTGAGATCGGTAGATCGTGAGTTCAAACCGAGTCATACCAAAGACTATAAAAATGGGAGCCATTACCTCCCTGCTTGGCACTCAGCATCAAGGGTTGGAATTGGGGGTTAAATCACCAAAAATGATTCCCGCGCTCGGCCACCGCTGCTGCTCACTGCACCCCTCACCTCCCAGGGGGTGGAATAAGGGGATGGGTCAAATGCAGAGGGTAATTTCACCACACATAGTGTGTGCGTGACAATCATTAAAGAAGAAGAAAAAAAAGTGTTTGTAAGAAATCTTTCTGATATGCATTCAAACATGTCATGAATGAGCAAAATCATCATTTATTACAAATCCTCTGATGTACAAATGTAAAAACAAAGTACAGTTCAAATATATCTTCATCCTTATAATTACTTTTCCTGCTTTTTTTCTGTCACATGTTCCCACTTTTCTCTTAAAGGGGTCAAATTATGATTTTTAATCTACATCCAAAACACTGCTTTGGGTCCATATATAACAATTTTTCATTACAGACCTTCTTCAAGCCACTTTTTTGACTGTCTTGTTAAACGAGCTGCTTTGAAAGGCGGGCCTTATTAGATGCAAATTAAATCCTCCACACCTCGCCCCAGTCCAGCTGGCTGCGACTGCATCTGTGCCCCGTCAGCCATGTTTGTAGTTTTAGCAGTAGGCTTGCGTACCAACAAATATAAGTTAGAAATATACACTACTTTTTTTATTAAAGATAGCATCAGCGGAGGGTTTTTGCATCAAACCGAACTTGGACAAGCCAGAGTTTGACCCGCAGCAAAAGAAAGCAAAAAGGAAGAGAAGCATCTCTTAATTTAGTTTAGTAGCGTTTTCTTTCAGTTCATAATGTCACAGCTCTGGTGAGCCTTGCTTTTGACATGACCCTAACATGCAGAAGACAGCAAAGTGTGTGCAGGTCAAATAATTTGTAATGGCAAAAACTAGTGCAACGTTAAAATGCACTGGAAGCAGGAAAATGCCACTAAACTATATTTGAAAGCCACCAAACATTAACAATGAATCAGCCCCAGCATATATATGAAATAAGTTGTGTGTCCCCACTGCTAATCAGGGACAGGTGCAGGAGCCAGCGTTCAGAGGCATGAAAATACCCAAAATAGGAAATACCAACAAGAAAGAGCGCTGGACAGGAACCAAACCCAAACACTGGAAAACACATATATAAGACAAAAACATGGTATGAACTTCTACCACAGGTCATGACACATAAGGCCTATAAGGCTATGATGTCTGCCTCCCTATTTGAAATGGCTGTGTGCATCCATACAGGAATATAGCATTATATTATATAGTCTGTTTATATCTTATCTACATGTAGTCCAGGTAAGAAAATGATGCTACATCAGTAATATATTATTACATAGGTCAATCTACAGTTATTGCTGCGATCGAATGTAGTTTTGGGTAAATCCTTCTGTATATTGTCCTAGGTCAGGTCGGGCTTATAACGCCACGGGTAAGATGTACCCCCGTGCTACCTGCCGCATTCGGGCAGATGGGGCTCGTAAACCTGGTAAGGCAGCCCATCTCGGAGAAGGAAATCTTCAATCTCAAAACCACCGCTGCCTTGCGGTCAACCCACTCGAGGGTAAGGCTAAGGGAGTAAAGCCTGACAAAAAATCAGGAGCCGGAGTCACGAAGGCGGTTTGACGTTGTAGCGTCATTCCGGCAACTCCTGCGGCGTCGCTGGAGCCAAGCTGTATCGACACTCTTGCTGCCTGGACAACAGCTTGCCCTCTATAATTCCGTAGTTCCATGCCCAGGCCATGTATATCCACTGGACCCCCTTTCCCTTTTTGGATCTACCCCATCGTCTCCCGAGACGGAAGGATGCTGACGATTTCCCTCGGACCAAGGAGAATTTCTTAGTCAGGCTCTGTTCTTCCATGTCCGACTGGGCCTCGCGTCCCAGTAGGTACATTGTCACAAACCCTAAAGTTAAAGGCCTACTGAAATGATTTTTAAAAAATTTAAACCGGGATAGCAGATCCATTCTATGTGTCATACTTGATCATTTCGCGATATTGCCAAATTTTTGCTGAAAGGATTTAGTAGAGAACATCGACGATAAAGTTCGCAACTTTTGGTCGCCGATAAAAAAAAGCCTTGCCTGTACCGGAAGTAGCGTGACGTCGCAGGTTGAAGTGCTGCTCACATTTCCGTATTGTTTACACCAGCAGCGAGAGCGACCGAGAAAGCGACGATTACCCCATTAATTTGAGCCAGGATGAAAGATTTGTGGATGAGGAACGTGAGAGTGAAGGACTAGAGTGCAGTGCAGGACGTATCTTTTTTCGCTCTGACCGTAACTTAGGTACAAACTGGCTCATTGGATTCCACACTTTCTCCTTTTTCTATTGTGGATCACGGATTTGTATTTTAAACCACCTCGGATACTATAGCCTCTTGAAAATGAGAGTCGAGAACGCGAAATGGACATTCACAGTGACTTTTATCTCCACGACAATACATCGGCGAAGCACTTTAGCTACGGAACTAACGTGATGGCATTGGGCTTAACTGCAGATAGAAACAAAAGAAATAAACCCCTGACTGGAAGGATAGACAGAAAATCAACAATACTTTAAACCATGGACCTGTAACTACACGGTTAATGCTTTCCAGCCTGGCGAAGCTTAACAATGCTGTTGCTAACGACGCCATTGAAGCTAACTTAGCTACGGGACCTCACAGAGCTATGCTAAAAACATTAGCTATCCACCTACGCCAGCCAGCCCTCATCTGCTCATCAACACCCGTGCTCACCTGCGTTCCAGCGATCGACGGAGCGACGAAGGACTTCACCCGATCATCGATGCGGTCGGCGGCTAGCGTCGGATTGCACGTCTGCTATCCAAGTCAAAGTCCTCCTGGTTGTGTTGCGGCAGCCAACTGCTAATACACCGATCCCACCTACAGCTTTCTTCTTTGCAGTCTTCATTGATCATTAAACAAAATGCAAAAGATTCACCAACACAGATGTCCAGAATACTGTGGAATTTTGCGATGAAAACAGAGCTTTTTGTATTGGATACAATGGTGTCCGAATACTTCCGTTTCAACCATTGACGTCACGCGCATATGTCATCATACATAGACGTTTTCAACCGGAAGTTTCGCGGGAAATTTAAAATTGCACTTTATAAGTTAACCAGGCCGTATTGGCATGTGTTGCAATGTTAAGATTTCATCATTGATAAATAAACAATCAGACTGCGTGGTCGGTAGTAGTGGGTTTCAGTAGGCCTTTAAGCAGGCACTTGCTGATTAATACAACCAATAAAGGAGTATTTTAGGTTATGTGTCAGGATGGAAATATTTTACTTTGAACTACAAACATGCTCGGAAAAATAAAAATGACGGACTCTCACAGACGTCGAATCAGAATCAGAATCAGAATAAGAATCAGAAATACTTTAAATGATCCCTGAGGTGAAATTAAAACATTGTCAGCACAATCCCATTCAAGAGCAGACAAACATTATAGGGAGACAGAACAGGATTGCTGTTGGGTCTGCCAACTTACGGCGCCTATACTTGCCAACCTTAAGACCTCCGAATTCGGGAGATGGGGGGGGCGTGGTTGCAGGGGCGGGGGTTGAGGTGCAGGCAGCATACCCCTTCCCCTTCGAGCTGTCCTCGAAATAATTTTTTCCAATCATTTTGGAACTTGCAAGCGTATTTCTTCTTCTTACTCGTCGTCGCCATGTCTCTTCTTCGTTCTTCTGCTTCGTCTCCTTCTTGTTGTTTGTGCAGTTGTGCACTGAGCTCCAAAAGCCATAGATGTTATTGTAGCGTCCCGGAAGAGTTAGTGCTGCAAGGGGTTCTGGGGATTTGTTCTGTTTTGTTTATGTTGTGTTACGGTGCGGATGTTCTCCCGAAATGTGTTTGTCTTTCTTGTTTGGTGTGGGTTGACAGTGTGGCGCATATTAGCAACAGTGTTAAAGTTGTTTATACGGGCAACCTCAGTGTGACCTGTATGGCTGTTGACCAAGTATGGATGGCATTCACTTGTGTGTGTGTGCTTGAAATTAACGTTATCATTAAACCAGTTAAAAGATAATACAACGTGTCAGCATTTCTTTACATCTTCGAGTAAAGACCATTGTTAAACCCGTCCAACGCTACATTATTATGTGACTGGGCTGGCACGTTGTTTAAATGGAGGAAAAGCGGACACCTGGACAGCATGCGGCTGTTAAGGAGTGAAGGTTTCAGGTGAGAGAGGGCGCTAAAGGCAGTGCCTTTAAGGCACGGCCCCAATATATTTGTCCGGGTGGAAATCGGGAGAAATTCGGGAGAATGGTGGCCCCGGGACATCTTCGGGAGGGGCACTGAAATTCGGGAGTCTCCCGGGAAAATCGGGAGGGTTGGCAAGTATGCCGGCGCCCCTTACAAAAAAGGTGAGAAACAGGTAAACGCTGGGGGGAGAAAAATATTGCAATATTCAGTCCAAGCCTGGGCCCCTGGAGAGGGGGTCCAGACTGAGGCCAAGGTATAAGAAAAACCCTCATAACCATAGCACACATAAACATGTGTGTTAGAGGGAAACATCAAAGAACACGAAGGACATTAAAGACATTAAAAGAGCAGAGCTGATGCAACCAGCCACTTCTACACACAGCCACAAAAGTAAAACAAAACAAAACAAAAAAATCTTAAATATCCATATCACAATCGCAAACTACGTCACAATCATCTAAAATTCCAAACGGCTCATTTGGAACAAGGCAAAATAGTTTTACAAATACTATGTCTCTGCCACGCCTCTATGGTTTGTATGCATATTTTCAATATAGCCTGCACGAGAGCCGTGATGTGATGTGTGGGTGTTCGATCTATGGGGCGTCGGACATTTTTTATCAATGCACACATGTTAAAAGTGCAATTTCAATTTTGATGATGTGCATCATGAAAAAAAAGGACGAAAGTTATGCCAAACAGAAAAATTGTTCATTTCAACAATTTTCTGTAAAATACACATTGAGGCTTTAAAGTGTTTTGTCTGCCAAGTCGAACAAAATAATCCCTAGATTGTGACTGAATAATTTCTCTAAATAATAATCAAAAATTATTTAACTGCAATTGAAAATGCATTTTTTCAAATGATCACTTATACAACATTTCACAAGCCTCGAAAGATTTTTTTAAACTCATGATCTATATTGCATCACATTGAAGAGATTTTGCATTGCACAATGACGTCAGCAGCCCTCAAATACACGCCGCTGCGAAAAAGGCAGAGGCTGAATTTGGACAAAGCCTACATAACGCAAGCCTGGTCTCAGAGTACAATTATTTCATAAGGCAAACATCCTTGTAAGAAGATGCATCATAAAGGAGCATTAGTCATTAGCCATTAAGGCGTACGGCCACTTGGCATTCTCAGGCATGTCCACAAGCATTGGTCATTCAATTTAGGGTCACAATCTGTAACTACTTTTTACATGTTTATTACCAAAGTAGATGTTCTAAATGATGTTCAAAGGAGAGAATGAGTAATAAAAAGCGTGAAATGTTATTGCGGTGAAACATGCATTCACAATACTGTACAGTATCTAGTAGCGGTGTGGAGTCGAGTCACATGACTTGGACTCGAGTCAGACTCGAGTCATGAATTTGATGAGTTTAGACTCGACTTGACAAAATGTAAAGAGACTTGCAACTCGACTTAGACTTTAACATCAATGACTTGTGACTTCACTTGGACTTCAGCCTTTTGACTTGACAAGACTTGCTACTTTCCCCAAAACCCAAAGATTAAAAAGTTATTCAGGAGCGCTCCGTATCTTTCAATTTCCACGTCTGTGTCTATCAGCGTGTGTGCTGCCTTCAGCGTGTGTGCTGCCTTCAGCGTGTGTGCTCTCAGTACAATAGCCAATCAAATTAGATCTACGTTGTTTTCATCCCACAGCATTCATCCAATCAAATTGCAGGAGAACCAATGAAGAAGAGCTGTCAAACAATGCGGCAGTGAGAAACAATTATGCCAAAGTTGGTTTCGTTCGGGTATAAAAACTACGACTTGGTGAACAAAAAACTAATTGCAGTATGCAAATCACGCTGTTCGAATATTACAGACGGAGACGTAACAACTTCCAACTTCGTTCGACATTTGAAGATGCACAAAAAAGGGTAAGTTTTGAATGTAAGCTAACGTTTATTGGCTAAGTAACGTGACTTTTATTTGCTGTGTAGTTAAATCACTGAGGCTGTAAACTCACTGCTAACGTTATAACCATAGACATCTTATAAGGGTACGCAGCATCGAGCGCTACTGCCTACAGGCGCAGACGAGACGCGGGGCTGCCATCTTGGAGTGGTTATCCGATCCACTCAGTGCAATTCATTTGGCAGGAGCAATGAACTGTCAGCGCATTTAATTCATTTTACCACGCTGAATACCACTGATTTTCACATGCTTTTTTGTCATACGTGTAGCTATGATAACAGACACATGTTTTGGCGTGTTTTATTATTCATAGTTTGCTTAACAGTAATAGAATATTCTTATACGCTATAAGTGACCAGACGTCCGAGATCAAAACTGGGAATATAATCCCAGAGAAGGGGGAAAAAACGGTCAGCTATTTTTAAATTGAAGAAACAATATGATTAGGTTATATATACATGCGTATATCCTACAAAAACAATGTATGAATACATTAGATATCTATATATCTTAGGGACCTATAGACTGTATCTCTGTTGCTGCAGCAGCAGAGGGTTTATTCTGTCTTGACACTTTGTATTGATATTTTGTATTACATTCTTCCCTTAAATGATCATGTTTACAGTGATTGTTTTATATGTATTTTTTATGTACTGTATGTCGCTTTGGATAAAAGTGTCTGCCAAATACTTAAACATAAACATATATAAACACCTGAAAAAGTCTTTATATCAGCTAAAACCACCAATCTGTTTCACTGGTTTCCGAATAAAACCAAATTCTGTCTTACCCAACAATGTTAGTATTTGAATATTGTTACTTGAAGACTTATTCTTGGTTACAATTATACTGTTAAGAAAGTATTGTCTTATACTTTGCCTAAAATGAGAACACATCATAAACAGTGGCGGCTGGTGAATTTTGTTTTAGGTGGGGCTGAAAGTTTGTAAACCAAACCCCTGAAGGGGCGTCATCCTCCCCCAGAAGATTTCTTTGTGATTTTCACATACAGATATTGAAGATATTTGCTCCTTCTCAACTCCGTTGTAATATTATTTTCATAAAATACAACCAATAGTACGTTAATGTTAAATCTTACTTGTGAAAAGTAATCCCCCGATTCCTATTTTCAACAGTCCGCTCATTTGAGGAGGAAAACACTTAACACCAGCCCGGCATCTTTGTTTTCTACCTGTCAACTGTCAGTTTAGGCTGCTCGCCGGCTCCTCATCACCACTTCAAGATGGCGGCCAAATTGCTCGCGTCACAGCAGCCAATGCTGCGTCTACTTATAAGATGTCTATGGTTATAACGTCATTGCAAACACGGCAATCTGTTGCGTCCACTGCAGTTCGCTACCTTATTCATACTTTTTGTCAAGTGATTTTTTTTAAGCAGGGTTGCTTGAGGTACCTACACTTAACGTTACGTTAGTCAATGTATCACACACAGTAATGTAACGTTAGACGGCGGTCAGCAGCACCGCATATTTTAGCCACCTACAAAAAGACAAACATCGTCAAATAATGGTCAGTTAAAATGTATACTATATTAAGAATATGAGTACATATTGCATAGGGCCCTGACATCTAAAAAGTACAACTCTGTTAATTGTTATGTTCATGTACTTGTTATGTTTTTCATGTAATTGAACACACATACAGTATGAGATGAGGTCAATGAGATAAGATAAGAACAGGATAGAAACTGCTGTGGAACTAGTTACAATGCAATATGCCATGGAAATACAATGTTAAAGGCCTACTGAAATGATTTTTTTTATTTAAACGGGGATAGCAGATCCATTCTATGTGTCATACTTACACATTTCGCGATATTGCCATATTTTTGCTGAAAGGATTTAGTAGAGAACATCGACGATAAAGTTGCAACTTTTGGTCGCTGATAAAAAAAGCCTTGCCTGTACCGGAAGTAGCGTGACGTCAACAGTTGAAAGGCTCCTCACATTTTCCTATTGTTTTCAATGCAGCTAGAGCGATTCGGACCGAGAAAGCGACGATTACCCCATTAATTTGAGCGAGGATGAAAGATTCGTGGATGAGGAACGTCAGAGTGAAGGACTAGATTGCAGTGCAAGACATATCTTTTTTCGCTCTGACCGCAACTTAGGCATACGTCGTCATATCTAGACGTTTTCATCACATTTTTCTTTTAATAAAAAAAGAAAACGGGTCCCACAGACCCGAACACCACACAGGGGTTAAGAAGAGTTTAAAGGGAGTTTAACAATATCGTTGATATATGTTGAATATAATTAACTTGTATTAACACTATTTGAATTGTGGGCCTTTAATTATTTAATAAAACGTTCATTTTTTTAAATGACAGATGGCTAGTAAAACATACATATTTTTCTTGAACAGGGGTCTCAAGCTCAATTTAGCTGGGAGTCGCTAGAGGCAGAGTCTGTGTGAGGTTGGTCCGCATCGGGTATTTCTCACGAAAAGCTTTGTTTAAAAAAATTAAAATTTTCTCAAATGTCTTAAAAAATGTTTAACACAAAATAAGAGGAAAAATAAATAAACAAATTAAGAATTATGACGAAAATAAGTAAATACATGTTTGGGGATATGCCGTATATTTTAATTCACTGTCACTGTGTTTATCCAACGCACGTAGAACGTCATTTCCGCTTTATCCTGTTCAGCAGCACGGCGGTGGATAATAGCCCAGTAGCAGTCTCTTTTGTTTTTGCACTTGATGTTAATGTCTCTCATGATGACATGAACACTAAGGCATTTGTAGATAGTACAAAGTACTGAGATAACGAGTGCAAAAAGTCAACTACTCCTGGATTGTTATCCGCCGTGCTGTTACTGGAAAAAAAAGCAGAAATGACGTTGTGCTGTTGTTGTAAACGTTGTAATAATAGACAAATTAAATCAAATATAAATAAATGCAGTGTTCATCGTGTGAGACAATAATAACAAATAACGGTGTGACCCTATGATTGGACCGGGTTATCGTTATTGCTGACGGACACCATGCACCTTCCTATGACACGTTCGTACGACTAGACATGGTCCGCACAGAGGCATATTTGGCGCAATGTAAACGTTCGCAAACCAAAAAGAACGCAAACAGAGGCGTTCATGAATCGAGGTTCCACTGTCCGTGTTTTTGTTTATTTGGGATTTGCATAAGTCTCAAAAATCAAACCATGGAGGCATAGCGTAGATATTTCCTTTTTTTGTTTTTTTAATTCTTCCAGTCGAGCCACTCAGGAAAATCATATTGTTGATGTAGGATCCATACCTGCTGTACAGGTTTACTTTACAAAACAGAAATGTGGGATATTTTTCTTGTTGCCCTATTTGTATTTGACTTTATTAAATGGTCATTCACACACTAGGGCCAATTTTAGTGCTACCAATCAGCCTATTCCCAAGTGCAAGTCTTTGGAGGTGGGAGAAGCCCGCAGTACCAGGAGAGAACCCACGCAGAATCAAACCCGGAACCTCGCTGTGAAGCACGAGCGCTAACCACCGTGCTGCCCCCGTACACGTTTTTTTTATAAATTCAAACTTGAACTTCCCTTTGGGGATTAATAAAGCATTTCTGATTGCGCACTTTATTCTTGTTTAAAAAAATTTCCTCAAGGAAAAAAAGCAGTTTTAAATGTGTTTTTGTTCATTTCCATGAAGTGTATGAACACTTCTGACTGGAACTCTACAAAAATAACCATCCGTGTTTGTATTCACCTTGTGGGCAATGAAGATTCTTCAATTTGCTTAATATACATATTTTTGGACTGTGGGACTATCCCGAGTAAACCCATGCAAACACACTGAATGCATTTTTTTAGTGACTGGACAGAACGGGACAATTGTCTATGGAGGTTCCATTTTTGTGCCTGGATGGATGGAACTTTATCAGAATCAGAATCAGAATCAAAATAGTTTTATTGCCATTGTTTGAGAACGGGTTCACAAACTAGGAATTTTTGTTGGTACAGTTGTGCAACATAAAACACATATAACACAGACTAGGAAATAAAAATGAGCGGTAACTGAGCTATCAGATCTTGTTATTTTTCATGTGTCTGAAGGCCCATGGGCCATCAGACACATCTATGGAGGTTCCATTGTTGTGCATGGATGGATGGAACTTTATTGTTATTGAACTTAAAAAGTACAACAAAATTACATTATCAGTAAAAACCTGTCCAAGATCAGACATGCAGTTACAGCGTAGACATAACGGGAAGATCGGGTCGCCCTAAGGGCGCGCCCCGTAAAAAAGGTAGGAATAAGGTAAACATAGGGGAAGGGGAGGAGGAGAAAAAAAGCATGGCCCACACTAAACTCCTACAAGGGGGGGCTCAGTTTGAGACCAAGAAACACTTATATATGTTACGACATACAACTTGAGACTTGCAACGAGGGGGGAAGGGGCGGGCTTCCGACCCAAAGCTGCTGCCACCAGGGTCGCTGCTCCGTTGTCCGTCATATCACGTGGAGTGAGCGACGAAGATGTGGGGAGTGGGTTACGCGTTTTTTCCGTGAATGTATGTAGCGTGTGTGTAAGCCTGGCTTTGTTCCTCGACATTGGTGCTCGCAACAGCAAAAACTGTTGTTTGTCTGTTCAACAAAAGTCAGCAAACAACAGCATGTTCCTATGCAGGCAGGGGCTTAGCATGTTTTAGTATATGTGCTTGCATGCATGTTTTTGTGTAGAACACAAAGAAATATGGGTGTGAAAGTATATCTGTGTCTGCACATTATTGTGTGTATCACACTTTATGCAGATGACGCTATATCGAGCTCAAGGATCAAATGGGATCAGGGAACAAGGTAATACCAAGGCACCAACCTATCACCACCATTTCAAATGCAATATAACCAATATATGTGACATAATTGAAGAGGACTTGGAAATGCACCTCTGTATCACTGACCACAATGCTGAAATTGTTGTTTATGAATATTATCAGGAAATCTGCAATTGCAATTGCTATCTGGAAATGTTGCACAATTGCTCAGAATTGAAAAAGCTTACATATTTCCTGGTATCTGTAAAGGAAGGGAAAACACACAATAGGGGCGACGGCCAGCCTGATGTATGAACTTTTAGCCTTCTTCGGATCCAACTGACACCTCTGGAAATTGAAAACAGTGAGGGCCGTGGTTACCGACGAATGGTCCTACAGTACGGGATGCACACAAACACACGCAAGCGTCCGGGCATTTCCCATTCATGCAATATATATTCCCATTCAGCCCCACTGCAATAGATATCTTGGAACATGAATGAAATCTAAATTAAATCTTAACATACTGGCCTGGTGTGGAACCGATTTGTAGGGACCCATACAAGAGTAGGCTGTCGGCAAACTATGGAGGAGTTGTTTACAAAGGAACATGGGAAAGTAACTGCAAACACAACAAAGTAACATGGTCCTTTTGTCACGCGTTGGGACACAAGTACAGTTGCATTTAAACTACCACTGAACCAGCAAATGTGATTTTAACGGGTTTTATTGAGCCATTAATGTCTCTGCTGTAATTATAATGTTGGTGCAGCATTGAAACTGTGCTGTTCTTTAAGCACTTAAAGACACAAAGTGTTGAAGCACATTCACGGAAATTCTCATCCAACCCCCAACCTTTATACACCCCTCCCGCGTTAAGGAGTGTTATTTCAATCAATTTGCTGTTTGCGGCAATAAAATCAATGGAGTAAGCCAACAGACTTATTTGAATGGCGTAGCGTGTATTTGAGTCTCAAGAGTTCCACGTTAACCTCTGAGAGCAGCTAAAGGCTACTGCCTGAGTCATTAAAAGATTCCCTTTAAATGCTACAATTTAATATGTTACATATAGTGTATGTCAGACAGATTATCTTTAATAAAGAGAAAAAAGTCAGTGCGTCACATTTAAGTTTGGCCACTTAATTCCAACTGTGCAAATTACATTCTTCTGTTGTTTCAACTAAGTGCTTGTAACTGTTTCCACTTACATTATGTTAACTTCAAAGAATGACTCATCTGAAACACCTTGATGATGTGATCACTGAGGGAAAAGGCAACTCTGAGGCCATGTCTACACTAAGCGGGATAACCCCTTAAACAAATAATTATTTAAGCCCCGTTTCAGCCTCACTAAACCAGCGTTTAAGAGTCCCCTCCTTGGATATTTTTTTACACAGCTAAGTGCGCCGTTTATTTCTTGAATCTCTGGCTCTTAGCATTGTATGGACTCATTGATCATTTACAAACTGAGTTCGGAGAGGAAGTGACGTCAGAATGACCGCGCCCCACACATGAAGTGGGCCCCTTCATAACAACCGGAGCTAACCACTGGAAATATGGAGGCGAGTCATCAAGACATGCCGTGTTTCTCATTCTTCTACATGTACAGGCGCTTGTGGAAATCACACATGAATATCTTAAGAGAAAGCGATTGCAGATATTTAGGATACAACACTTTTCAGACGGCAAGAGAACTTTCGAATGTCCGGGTCAGCTGTGATTCTACTTACTGAATAACTTTGCCCATTTGTCTAAGGAGAGTCAACGAGAATGCTTTGTATTACCTGGCCGTGGAGGGAAAACTACTAAAACGACAAATGCTTTTGGACTGGCAAAGCAGACTGTATCAGTTATTGTCCGCC